>NC_054483.1:1076017-1082217 GCF_017639515.1 Carcharodon carcharias | reverse complement strand
GGGGAGTAGCTGGAGGGGCGGTGGGGAGTAGCTGGGGGGGGGTGGGGAGTAGCTGGGGGGGGCGGTGGGGAGTAGCTGGGGGGTGGGGAGTAGTTGGGGGGTGGGGAGTAGCTGGGGGGGGGTGGGGAGTAGCTGGGGGGGGCGGTGGGGAGTAGCTGGGGGGGTGGGGAGTAGCTGGGGGCGTGGGGAGTAGCTGGGGCGGTGGGGAGTAGCTGGGGGGGGCGGTGGGGAGTAGCTGGGGGGTGGGGAGTAGCTGGGGGGGGAGGTGGGGAGTAGCTGGGGGGGGTGGTGGGGAGTAGCTGGGGGGGGAGGTGGGGAGTAGCTGGGGGTGGGGAGTAGCTGGGGGGCAGGGAGTAGCTGGGGGGTGGGGAGTAGCTGGGGGGGTGGGGAGTAGCTGGGGGGGTGGGGAGTAGCTGGGGGGTGGGGAGTAGTTGGTGGGTGGGGAGTAGCTGGGGGGGTGGGGAGTAGCTGGGGGGTGGGGAGTAGTTGGGGGGTGGGGAGTAGCTGGGGGGGTGGGGAGTAGTTGGGGGGTGGGGAGTAGCTGGGGGGGTGGGGAGTAGCTGGGGGGGTGGGGAGTAGCTGGGGGGGAGGTGGGGAGTAGCTGGGGGGGAGGTGGGGAGTAGCTGGGGGGGTGGGGAGTAGCTGGGGGGGCGGTGGGGAGTAGTTGGGGGGGGTGGGGAGTAGCTGGGGGGTGGGGAGTAGCTGGGGGGGGGTGGGGAGTAGCTGGGGGGGTGGTGGGGAGTAGCTGGGGGGTGGGGAGTAGCTGGGGGGTGGGGAGTAGCTGGGGGGTGGGGAGTAGCTGGGGGGGGTGGTGGGGAGTAGCTGGGGGGTGGGGAGTAGCTGGGGGGTGGGGAGTAGCTGGGGGGGGTGGGTGGGGAGTAGCTGGGGGGTGGGGAGTAGCTGGGGGGGGCGTGGGGAGTAGCTGGAGGGGAGGTGGGGAGTAGCTGGGGGGTGGGGAGTAGCTCGGGGGGCGTGGGGAGTAGCTGGAGGGGAGGTGGGGAGTAGCTGGGGGCGGTGGGGAGTAGCTCGGGGGGGTGGGGATTAGCTGGTGGGGAGGTGGGGAGTAGCTGGGGGCGGTGGGGAGTAGCTGCAGGGGAGGTGGGGAGTAGCTGGGGTGGGTGGGGAGTAGCTCGGGGGGGTGGGGAGTAGCTGGGGGGGGCGGGGAGTAGCTGGGGGGCGGGGAGTAGTTGGGGGGGGCGGTGGGGAGTAGCTGGGGGGTGGGGAGTAGCTGGGGGGGAGGTGGGGAGTAGCTGGAGGGGGTGGGGAGTAGCTGGGGGGGTGGGGAGTAGCTGGGGGGGAGGTGGGCAGTAGCTGGGGGGGAGGTGGGGAGTAGCTGGGGGTGGGTGGGGAGTAGCTGGGGGGGGTGGGGAGTAGCTGGGGGTGGGTGGGGAGTAGCTCGGGGGGGTGGGGAGTAGCTCGGGGGGGTGGGGAGTAGCTGGGGGGGGTGGTGGGGAGTAGCTGGGGGTGGGTGGGGAGTAGCTGGGGGGGGGTGGGGAGTAGCTGGGGGCGTGGGGAGTAGCTGGGGGGTGGGGAGTAGCTGGGGGGGCGGTGGGGAGTAGCTGGGGGGTGGGGAATAGCTGGGGGGGTGGTGGGGAGTAGCTGGGGGGTGGGGAGTAGCTGGGGGGGCGGTGGGGAGTAGCTGGGGGGTGGGGAGTAGCTGGGGGGGCGTGGGGAGTAGCTGGGGGGTGGGGAGTAGCTGGGGGGGGCGGTGGGGAGTAGCTGCGGGGGTGGGGAGTAGCTGGGGGAGGGGAGTAGCTTGGGGGGCGGTGTGGAATCTGATCTTTAGCAATAAAAACAAAAAAAACTGCAGATGCTGGAAATTCAAAACCAAAACAGAATTACCTGGAAAAACTCAGCAGTTCTGGCAACACTGGTTGCTTCTGAAGTGGCTGGGAGATAGTGGCATCGACTCTTTGTTCCTGCTTTTGGGAAAATTCCAAATCCGCTCAGAATCAGCTGTCGGAGAATAGGGAGCGCCCTCAGACCCATCTTCATTGGCATCTGACATGCACTGAATTAGTTGGACTGTATAATTAGCAACCCTCCAGCACCTTGGAGACACCAGGGCAACGCTGGGATGCCCTTCAGCGAGAATTCCTGGGTCATTGATAATAACCATCATGGTGGCCAACCCCAGATGTGATGACAATGATGTCAGTGGTCATAATTCCTCATCTAGCTCGCTGCATTAAAACAGGTCACAGATGCAGGTCTCCTTAACTTGTAGAATACAAGTGAAAGGTCTCCTACGCTCTGTGTTATGTATTAAAGCTCATTAGATCATACGCTGTCAGGTTGAGTTCATTAAATTCTCAAGCATTTAGTTACTTGCAAAACTCAAAGCAACATTAGATGTGATTCTGCGATTGGACAACATTTGCTGAAATAACGCTCAGTGGGTGAAGAATTACACTGACAACCAATTTAACATTGTCAGTCAGGCTCACAATGTGGTGCATTTGTGTGTACTGGAAGCTACATATATTAATACACAGGGTCCTGTTTCTTTGCAGACAGAAAGAACATGTACACACATTGTGCCTGTTTCAGCTAAACAAAATAAGTGACAGCCATTCACTGACTCATTCCTCAGGGCAATGCCTTGTCCAATCAGGGTCAAGCTGTCTGGTTTAAATTTCAACCAATGCTTGGCAGTTAACTGTCAGTCACCATCACTGATGCATTCTCCATGGCAACGCCACTTGCCAACCAATCAGCACCCTCTTCACATACCAGTATAAATGGTTGTTTTCCTCCTTATATTGGTATTTTCCAAAGTGTCCTGATGAGTGTAGGACGAAAAGCTTCAACATGTCTCTTTTTCAGCAATACTCAAGGTACTATTTATAAAGTAGGGGATTGGGCTTTCCTCGTGGTCTATTCGTTCGATATCTTATTGAGAGGATGCTGTCTTCCCTCCTTAATTCCATCACATATTTATTTTCATGTGGTTGAGGTAAGAGAGAGAGGCAGTGGGAGGTGGGATTCAAGAGTTTATTAGCAAAGTCCAGACAGAGCTTTTCCCATCTTTCAGCAAGGGAATATATGAGGTTCTGAGGTAGGGATTGACTGAGACAAGAATCGTCCAGTCGGAGTGGGAAGGAGCCGTAAGAATGGAAATGTCGGGCAGTGAGGTTGGGGAAACCTCCAGGAAGACATGGAACCAGTGTTGGCAACCCTGGTGGACACTGGAACCCATGTCGGGGCTGTGAGAGAAGTGGGATCACTCATGGATGAAGCCATAAACTCACTCACAATGTTGGGCTCCGCCATGTTTGAGAATGGAAGCCTCCCTAAGGGAGCATTTGGGGTTTTTCAATATCATTTGCCTGTTAATGGACCACAGGGTCCTGAATTTATTCATAACTCTCCATGCTGGGGATCTAGAACTCTGGATTGTCGACATAGTACCATGACTAGTAGACCATTACATGAAAGGTCTTCCCTGGTGTTCACCTTTACTGTTAGCATCATGGACCAGGAGAGCCTTTACAAATCATAGAATTGTTACAGTGGAGAAGGAGGCCATTCAACCCATCATGGCTGTGCCAGCTCTCTGAGCAATGCAACCTAATTCCAGCCCCCACCTTCTCCCCATAGCCTTGCACATTCTTCCTTTTCAGATAATGATCCACTTCCCTTCTGAAAGCCTCAGTTGAACCTGCCTCCTCCACACTTTCAGGCAGCACGTTCTAGATCCTAACCACTCGCTGTGCAAATAGGGTCTAGGGCCTAGAACGAGATCCTCATGTCTATTTCCTTAAATCTGTGCCCTCAGGTTCTCAATCCTTCCACCAATGGGAACAGTTTCTCGTTATCTGCTCTGTCCAGACCCCTCAGGATTTTGAGCACCTCCATCAAATCTCCTCTGAAGGAGGACAGTCCCAGCCTCTACATCTCTGTCTACACATCTGGAGTTCCTCATCCCCAGGAACATTCTTGTGAATCTGGCCAATGTGCCATTTTATCAAAAGGTTTGATGACTATCAAAGAAGAGGAGGAGGAAGGGGAGGAACATTTTGCTGTGGCACAATACAGTGAGTTTACCTCATTTTTTTTAAACATTCATTTATGGGTTGTGGGCTTTGCTGTCTCAGCATTTATTACCCATCCCTAATTGACCCTGAGGAACCTTCCCTAAAGAGCTCTAGTGAACCAGATGTTTAACAGCAATTGACATGGTCGTCATTAGATTTATTTTTTTATTATATTGATGGGATTTGAAGTCAGGTCCCCAGAGCATTACCCAGGGTCTCTGGAATACTAGTTCAGTGACAGTACCACTATGCCACCACCTCCCCTAATAATTCTGAGTTATTTGAATAGACTGCTGGCAGCTGGGCATTGTTAAGGGTCCAACGAGTGAGCTGTGCAGGTGCTGCCAGGGCTGAAGGCTGGTTAAACCAAACAGTGCAGGAAGAAAGGGGAAGCTTTCAAAATGCAGCCAAAAACTGCCCAATGCTGAATTGACAACGCTACATTCATGTCAAGGTCCCCAGTATTGAAGCAGTTGAGACGAGCTGATGTACGTAGGGAGGGGTCTGCACTCTGAAATCAGGATAGAGCAGCAGATCACAATGGCTGACATCAATGTAAAAATAATTCCAGAAACATTGCTTTGCAGAGGAGCAATCCACTCAGAATGGATGGGACCCCCACCAACCGATAGAGACTTGACCTCATTGACTGGGCTGGCTTTATAATAACCCTGTTTGGAGGTAGCAAAGGTGTGGATGGCCACTTGACCCAGCATGTGGCTTTAATTGGGCACTATCATTGAGCCATTACGGCACAGCAGGAGGCTATTCAGCCCATCAAATCCATCTTCACAGAGCAATCCAGTCAGTCCCATTCCCTCCTCTATCCCCGTATCCCTGTGAGTTTATTTCCGTCAAGCGTCCATCCAATTTCCTTTTGAAATCATTCATCGTCTCCGCTTCCACCACCCTCATAGGCAGAGAGTTCCAGCTCATTCCCACTCACTGTGTAAAAAACTTCCTCCTCACACCACCCCCTCCTCCGTATCTCTCACCCAAAACCTTAAATCTGTGTGCCCCTAGTCCTTGCACCATCAGCCAATGGGAACAGCTTCTCTTTATCTACCTTATCCAAACCTGTCAGAATCTTGTCCCCCTCTATCGAATCTCTCTTCAATCTCCTTTGCTCCAAGGAGAACAACCCCAGCTTCTCCGACCCAACCTTGTAGCTAAAACCCCTCATCCCTGGAACCATTCTGGTAAATCTCTAATGGTCATGGAACCCATTGAGGTGGTTAATGGGAAAGAGCAGTTTGAAGAGATATTTGACCATGTCCAAGGCTGCAGTGATGTTCCAGTGGACCAGGGGGAAAGAGACCAAGGTGTGATTTAATGATAAGTTCCACATGGTGATTTGGGAGGGAAGGTGATGGTAATGATGAGGATGCCAGCTTCACTTAAAGGGTGAAGTGCACTGCTGCCTGAGCCAAGGTTTGGTCGGAGCCTTGTGCCAGGGTGTGAGTGTGCGCGTGTGTGTGTGTATGTGTATGTGCGTATGTGTGTGCGTGCATGTGTGTGTGTGTGTGTGTGCATGTGTATGTGTGTACGTGTTCCAGTGTGTGTGCGTGTTTGTGCATGTGTTTGTGCAAAAGTGCATGTCTACATGTGTGTGTACGTGTGTGTGTGCCAGTACATGTGTGATGTGTGTGTGCATCTTTGTGTGTGTGCATGCGTGCACGTGTGTGTGCGCAAGTGTGCACATGTGTGTGCTTGTGTATACGTGCGTTCGTGTGTGTGTGCACGCAGAACATGTGTGTGCACATGTTTGTGTGTGTATGTCGTGTGTGTCTGCGTGGTGTGTGAGTGAGTGTTTATAAGTGTGTGTGCTTGCGTGTGTATGTCATGTATATGTGTGAGTGTGTGTGTATGCGTGTATGTGTATGTGTGTGTGTGTATGTGCGGGTTTATAAGCGAGTGTGTGCATGTGTTTGCGTGTGTGAGTGTGCATATGTGTGTGTGTATGTGAGTGTGTGTGTGTGAGTGTGCATGTGTGTGAGTGCAAGTGTGTGAGTGTGTGTGAGTGCGTATGTGTGTGTGTCTGAGTGCATGTATGTGAGTGTGAGAGTGCATGTGTGGGAGTGTGAGTATGTATGTGTGTGAGTTTGTGTGTGTGTGGGTGTGTGTGTGCGTATGTATGTGTGTGTGAGTGTGTGAGCATGTGTG